>NC_135234.1:306912085-306914585 GCF_051348905.1 Ranitomeya variabilis | reverse complement strand
GGCTGAAATCTCACTTTGACCAGTCTGGGTATGTGTGAGGGCCCCAGACTTCACTGCCGTATAGGAGGATTGGGGTGATTATAGCATCGAAGATTTTTAGCCAGACCCTCACTGGTGGCTTCAGATGGTAGAGCTTCCTTCGGATGGCATAAAGATTTTGCAGGCCTTGTCCTTCAGAGTCTCTATGGCTTGTTTGAAGCTCCCTGACTGGTGAATTTCTAGGCCCAGGTAGATATATTTGTCCGTTTCTGTAAGAGCGCAGTTGTTTAGCATGAATGGAAGGTGCTGGTTCGGTCTTGGCTTTCTCTTCTGGAACACCATGATGTTGGTTTTCTTTGCATTGATCGGTAGTGCCCACGTGGAGCTGAATTTCTCCAGGATTTTCAGGTTTTCTTGGAGACCTTTCTCTGTTGGTGACAGCAGCAATAGGTCATCTGCATACCGCAAGAATTTCACCTGGGCATCATGGAGTGTGAGACCTGGTGCCGTGGAAGATTACAGAGTGGTGGCCAGCTCATTGATGTAGATATTGAAGAGTGTTGGGCTTAGGGTGCAGCCCTGTCTGACTCTGCGGCTCTGCTGGAAATCAGGGCTTGAGAAAGGCTCATTTGAAGCCGAAACGTTGCCCAGACATGTGGGTCTAAATAAATCCTGCATATCACTTGAAAGAATATGGAGTGCTGCCTGCTTTTTTGAACTATATCTGCTGGAAATCAGCCGTTCTTCTACCGTTCACACTCACACTGCAGCGGTTCTTGGTGTAGGAGCTTTTGATGACATCGTAGGTCTTTCCTCCTATTCTGCACTCCAGCAGTTTCAGTAACGGGCCCGGGTGCCACACTGAGTCAAAAGCCTTTCTGAAATCCACAAAACAAGCTTACATCTTCCCGTGCTTTGTGTTGTGGATGTGGCTCTGAATGAGGCTGTGCAGGGCGCAGATGTGGTCGGTAGTGCGATGGTTTGGCATGAACCCCGCTTGGCTTTTGCTGAGGACGTTACGCTTGGTGAGGAAATTAAGGATCCTTTAGTTCAGGATGCTATTGAACAGTTTCCCCAGGTTGTTGCTGACACATATTCCTGTTTAGTTGGCAGGGTCGTACCTGTCCCCACTCTTGTGAATGGGTGAGATGAGGCCTTGATTCCAGGTACGAAGAAAGTAGCCAGCACTCAGCACAATATTGAACAATTTGACCATTGCTGCCTGTATTTCTGGTGGGCTGTATTTCAGCATTTCTGGTGGGATTCCATCTGGGCCACTGGCTTTTCTACACATTATGGAAGATATTCTCTCTGTGACTTCCTGAAGTGTGATTGGTGTATCCAGTGGGTTTTGGTAATGTTTGACTTTTTCCTCCATAGCTTTTAGTTTGTCCGTTATGTTTTTGTGTTCTTGGTTTAGTTCTTCCTTCAGGATATCTTTGTAGAGGTCTCTGAAGTACTGAAGCCAGATATTGCCATTTTGGATATGGATGTTGTTTTTCTTGTTTTTTGTGCCCATGTGCTTCCATAGTTCCCAGAAGTTGTCTTGGAGGGCGTCTTCCAGTTGGTTAAGTTTGGTGGAGAGGTAATTCTGCTTATTCCTCTTGAGGGTGGTTTTGTATTGCCTTTGTATGGTGTCATAGGCAACCCTCAGACCCGGATGGTTGGGGTCTCTGTGTTTCTTGTTTGAGGCTGTTCTCAGGATCTTCCGTATGGCTTTACATTCTCTGTCAAACCAACCGTTGGTCTGTTTTTCTTTTGGCCTTTTATAGTTGACTTTTTTAAGGTCGGACAGTTCGGCCATGGTGTAGAATATATCATTGAGGTCTTTTGTAGCTTCTTTCTGGGTTAGGCTTGTACTCGTAGTTGTAGAAGTGGTGGAGCATCTCGTGTATTCTGGGTCTGCTGGGAGCCTCTTGATATTTTATTGCTGACGTCTTGGACCATTTATAGGATGGAGGCAGGTTGAAGAGGCCGCTCTGCTGAAGTTTTTGTGCCGATGGTTTCTCTGTAGATTTTATGTACAGAAGAAATTGGCTGTGATCTGACAGGTGCGTTTATGGGGTGACTATGAAGCCGCCGATATTTTCCATGTCCATATCTGTAATGGCATAATCTACTACACTCCTTCCTACATGGGAGTCTAATGTATATGTTCCTAGGGAGTATCCGTTGGTACGGCCATTAAGAATATGAAGTCCTAAACTTCTACATAGGTTCAGGATCTTTTTGCCACTTTTGTTGACTGTACTGTCATAGCTGTTTCTCTCCATGTGTATTGAGTCATGGCTGTCAGCCTCTGCTCCAAGAATGTAGATGTTTCCATCCGTGGTCAGAAAGTATTTTTCTCTTCCAGTTCTTGCGTTGAGGTCTCCGATGATGAGAACTTTGCCCAGGGCCTGAAATTGGGCTGCTTCTCCTTGTAAGATCTCAAAGCTCTCTGGATTGAAGTAGGGTGACTCTGGTGGTGGTATATAGATGGCGCAGACATAGAAATCAGACTGAGAGGTGAGGATGGAGC
>NC_135234.1:306902085-306909585 GCF_051348905.1 Ranitomeya variabilis | reverse complement strand
TAGCAAAATAGAATGTGTTAACAAAAATTTATTCTGCACACAAAAACCACAAAACAAATAGATAGAAATGTAATTATTAAAAGGCAAAAACTAAGCTAATAGAAGAATTTCACAACATATATTAGCTTTGTTATACTGAGAATGTCTTTGTTGCCTATGTTAACCAATCAGAGCTCAGATTAATTAACTGTAGCAAAATAGAAGCTGAGCTGTGATTGGTTGCTATTGGCAGCCTGATAAATCCCCAGCCAACAGTAAGCCCACCCCCTGGCAGTATATATTAGCTCACACATACACATAATAGACAGGTCATGTGACTGACTGCTGCCGTATTTCCTATATGGTACAATTGTTGCTCTTGTAGTTTGTCTACTTATTAATCAGATTTTTATTTTTGAAGGACAATACCAGACTTGTGTGTGTTTCAGGGCGAGTTTCATGTATCAAGTTGTGTGTGTTGAGTTGCGTGTGGCGACATGCATGTAGTGACTTTTGTGAGATGAGTTTTGTGTGGCGACATGCGTGTAGCAACATTTTGTGTGTCGAGTTGCATGTGACAGGTTAGTATAGTAAATTGTGTGCAGCAAGTTTTGAGCATGGTGAGTTTTGCGCGTGGCGAGTTTTATTTGTGGTGCATTTTGAGTATGTGCAAGTTTTGTGTGAGGCAACTTTTGCATGTGGTGCAACTTTTGTACATGTGGCAATTTTTCTGTGTGTGCAAGTTTTGCATGAGGTGAGTTTTCCATGAGGTGAGTTTTGCGTGTGGCGAGTTTTGCGTGAGCCTAGTTTTGCATGTGGCGAGTTTTGCATGTAGCGAGTTTTGCGCGTGGCGAGTTTTGAGTGGTGACTTTTGTGTTTAGACTTTTATGTGGCGAGGTTGGTGTATGTGTGGTGAAATGTGCGCTGAGGGTCGTATATGTGTTCAAGCACGTGGTAGTGTGTGGCGCATTTTGTGTTTGTGTTCATATCCCCGTGTGTGGTGAGTATCCCATGTCGGGGCCCCACCTTAGCAACTGTACGGTATATACTCTTTGGCGCCATCGCTCTCATTCTTTAAGTCCCCATTGTTCACATCTGGCAGCTGTCAATTTTTCTCCAACACTTTTCCCTTCACTTTTTCCCCATTATGTAGATAGGGGCAAAATTGTTTGGTGAATTGGAACGCGCGGTGTTAAAATTTCCACCTCACAACATAGCCTATGACGCTCTCGGGGTCCAGACGTGTGACTGTGCAAAATTTTGTGGCTGTAGCTGTGACGATGCAGATGCCAATCCCGGACATACACACATACATACATACATACATACATACACACATTCAGCTTTATATATTAGATATACCTGTATGTAATCTCCTGTATATAGTATATACCTGTGTGTCATCTCACCTATATATAGTATATATCTGTGTGTCATCTCCTCCTGTATATAGTATATACCTATATGTCATCTCCTCCTATACATAGCATATACCTGTATGTCATCTCCTCCTGTATATACTATATACCTGTAGGTAATCTGCTCCTGTATATAGTATATACCTGTGTGTCATCTCCTCCTGTATATAGTATATACCTGTATGTCATCTCCTCCTCTATATAGTATATACCTGTGTGTCATCTCCTCCTGTATATAGTATATACCTGTATGTCATCTCCTCCTCTATATAGTATATACCTGTGTCATCTCCTCCTGTATATAGTATATACCTGTGTGTCATCTCCCCTGTAAATAGTATATACCTGTGTGTCATCTCCTGTATATAGTATATATCTGTATGTCATCTCCTCCTGTATTAGCCCTCGTTCACACGTTATTTGGTCAGTATTTTTACCTCAGTATTTGTAAGCTAAATTGGCAGCCTGATAAATCCCCAGCCAACAGTAAGCCCACCCCCTGGCAGTATATATTAGCTCACACATACACATAATAGACTGGTCATGTGACTGACAGCTGCCGGATTCCTATATGGTACATTTGTTGCTCTTGTAGTTTTTCAGCTTATTAATCAGATTTTTATTTTTGAAGGATAATAACAGACTTGTGTGTGTTTTAGGGCGAGTTTCGTGTGTCAAGTTGTGTGTGTTGAGTTGCGTGTGGCGACATGCATGTAGCGACTTTTGTGAGATGAGTTTTGTGTGGCGACATGCGTGTAGCAACTTTTTGTGTGTCGAGTTGCATGTGACAGGTTAGTGTAGCAAGTTGTGTGCAGCAAGTTTTGTGCATGGCGAGTTTTGCCCATGGCGAGTTTTATGTGTGGTGCCTTTTGAGTATGTGCAAGTTTTGTGTGAGGCAACTTTTGCATGTGTTGCAACTTTTGTGCATGTTGCAATTTTTCTGCGTGTGCAAGTTTTGCGTGTGGCGAGTTTTCCATGAGGTGAGTTTTGCACGTGTGGCGAGTTTTGCATGTGGAGAGTTTTCCGCGTGGCGAGTTTTGAGCGGCGACTTTTGTGTTTCGACTTTTATGTGGCGAGGTTGGTGTATGTGTGGTGAAATGTGCGCTGAGGGTCGTATATGTGTTCGAGCACGTGGTAGTGTGTGGTGCATTTTGTGTGTGTGTTCATATCCCCGTGGTGGTGTGGTGATTATCCCAAGTTGGGGCCCCACCTTAGCAACTGTACAGTGTATACTCTTTGGCGCCATCGCTGTCATTCTTTAAGTCCCCCTTGTTCACATCTGGCAGCTGTTAATTTGCCTCCAACACTTTTCCTTTCACTTTTTCCCCATTATGTAGATAGGGGCAAAATTGTTTGGTGAATTGGAAAGCGCGGGGTTAAAATTTCACCTCACAACATAGCTTTGACGCTCTAGGGGTCCAGACGTGTGACTGTGCAAAATTTTGTGCCTGTAGCTGCGATGCCTCCAACACTTTTCCTTTCACTTTTTCCCCATTATGTAGATAGGGGCAAAATTGTTTGGTGAATTGGAAAGCGCGGGGTTAAAATTTCACCTCACAACATAGCCTATGACGCTCTCGGGGTCCAGACGTGTGACTGTGCAAAATTTTGTGCCTGTAGCTGCAACGCCTCCAACACACTTTTCCTTTCACTTTTTCCCCCATTATGTAGATAGGGGCAAAATTGTTTGGTGAATTGGAAAGCGCGGGGTTAAAATTTCACCTCACAACATAGCCTATGACGCTCTCGGGCTCCAGACGTGTGACTGTGCAAAATTTTGTGCCTGTAGCTGCGACGGTTCAGATGCCAATCCCGGACATACATACATACATACATACACACTGTTATGATCCCAATGGCAGAGGATCTCTGATATTCCGGCAAAATAGCAAAAATATAAATACTGCTCTAGGGAGGTGGAAACTGGACTAACCGCATACCTGATCCTGACACAAACAACTAAAAGTAGCCGGTGAACGTGCCTACGTTGGTTCTAGACGTCTCGAGCCAGCCGGAGAACTGACTACCCCTAGAGGGAAAAAATTAGACCTCGCTTGCCTCCAGAGAAATTGAACCCCAAAGATATAGAAAGCCCCCAACAAATAATAACGGTGAGGCAAGAGGAAAACACAAACGTAGAGATGAACTAGATTCAGCAAAGTGAGGCCCAATAGTCTAGATAGCAGAAAATAGATAGTGGACTATGCGGTTAGCAGAAAACCCTTCAAAACATCCACGCTGAACATTCAAGAACCCCCACACCGACTGACGGTGTGGAGGGAGAATATCAGCCCCCTAGAGCTTCCAGCGAGTCAAAAATCAAATGTAAAGCAAGCTGGACAAAAACACTGAATAATGCAAACGATCCAAATTGTACAAAACAGACTTAGCTTTTCTTGCATGAGGCAGACTGAAAGGAATCCGGAGGAGACCAAATAGGTCTGGATACAACGATGCCAGGCAAGAGACTGAGTCCAGAGGAGACTCAAATAGGAAACACCCGCTGCTTAATGACACAGCTGGAGCTCAGGCCTGCAACAAGACATACCTAACACAATACCGTTAGTGACCACCAGAGGGAGCCCAGAAACACAGTTCACAACAGTACCCCCCCTTGAGGAGGGGTCACCGAACCCTCACCAAGACCCCCAGGGCGATCAGGATGAGCAGCGTGAAAGGCATGAACCAAATCAGCCGCATGAACATCAGAGGCGACAACCCAGGAATTATCCTCCTGACCATAGCCTTTCCACTTAACTAAATACTGGAGTTTCCGTCTAGAGATACGAGAATCCAGAATCTTCTCCACCACGTACTCCAACCTGCCCTCAACCAAAACCGGTGCAGGAGGCTCAACAGCAGGAACCATAGGCACCACGTACCGCCGCAACAAGGACCTATGGAACACATTATGAATAGCAAAAGACGCTGGAAGGTCCAAGCGAAAAGACACCGTGTTAAGGATTTCCAAAATCTTATAAGGACCGATAAAGCGAGGCTTGAACTTAGGAGAGGAGACTTTCAAAGGAACATGCCGAGAAGACAACCAAACCAAATCCCCAACACGAAGTCGGGGACCCACACCGCGGCGGCGGTTGGCAAACCGCTGGGCCTTGTCTTGTGACAATTTCAAATTGTCCACCACATGGTTCCAAATCCGCTGCAACCTATCCACCACAGAATCAACCCCAGGACAGTCAGAAGATTCAACCTGACCCGAGGAGAAACGAGGATGAAAACCAGAGTTGCAGAAAAAGGGTGAAACCAAGGTGGCAGAACTAGCCCGATTATTAAGGGCAAACTCGGCCAGTGGCAAAAAGGTAACCCAGTCGTCCTGATCAGCAGAAACAAAACATCTCAAATAAGTCTCTAACGTCTGATTAGTTCGCTCGGTCTGGCCATTAGTCTGAGGATGAAAAGCCGACGAAAAAGACAAATCAATACCCATCTTAGCACAAAAGGATCGCCAGAATCTGGACACAAACTGGGATCCTCTGTCAGATACAATATTCTCAGGGATGCCATGCAAACGAACCACATTCTGAAAGAACAAAGGAACCAAATCAGAGGAGGAAGGCAACTTAGGCAAGGGCACCAAATGGACCATTTTAGAAAAACGATCGCACACCACCCAGATGACAGACATCTTCCGAGACACCGGAAGATCCGAAATGAAATCCATGGAAATGTGCGTCCAAGGCCTCTTTGGGATAGGCAAGGGCAAAAGCAACCCGCTGGCATGAGAACAGCAAGGCTTAGCCCGAGCACAAATCCCACAGGACTGCACAAAAGAACGCACATCCCGCGACAAGGAAGGCCACCAAAAGGACCTGGCCACCAAATCTCTGGTACCAAAATCCCAGGATGTCCCGCCAACACCGAAGAATGAACCTCAGAAATAACTCTGTTGGTCCATCCATCAGGGACAAACAATCTCTCTGGTGGACAATGATCAGGCCTATCAGCCTGAAATTTTTGCAGCCCTCGTCGCAAATCTGGGGAAATGGCAGACAAAATTACTCCCTCTCTGAGAATACCAGCCGGCTCAGAGACTCCCGGAGAATCTAGAATCTAATCTAGAAGCCTGTCTAGGATTCAGGCGCTTGGCAGACTCGAGGTAAATCAGATTTTTATGATCAGTCAAGACCACCACACGATGTCTAGCTCCCTCGAGCCAATGTCGCCACTCCTCAAATGCCCACTTCATGGCCAACAACTCCCGATTACCAACATCGTAGTTCCGCTCAGCAGGCGAAAATTTCCTTGAAAAGAAGGCGCATGGCTTCATCACGGAGCCATCAGAACTTTTTTGCGACAAAACAGCCCCTGCACCAATTTCAGAAGCATCAACTTCAACCTGGAAGGGAAGAGAGACATCCGGTTGGCACAAGACTGGCGCTGAAGTAAACCGACGCTTCAGCTCCCGAAAGGCCTCCACGGCCGCAGGAGACCAATTCGCAACATCAGAACCCTTCTTGGTCATATCTGTCAAAGGTTTAACCACGCTGGAGAAATTAGCGATAAAACGACGGTAAAAATTAGCAAAGCCCAAGAACTTCTGCAGGCTCTTAACAGACGTGGGCTGAGTCCAGTCATGAATGGCACGGACCTTAACTGGGTCCATCTCCACAGTAGAAGGGGAAAAAATAAAACCCAAAAAAGAAACCTTCTGTACCCCAAAGATACATTTTGAACCCTTCACAAATAGAGCATTCTCCCGCAAAACCTGAAACACCATCCTGACCTGGTTCACATGGGACTCCCAATCATCAGAAAAAACCAAAATATCATCCAGATAAATAATCATAAATTTATCCAGATATTTCCGGAAGATGTCATGCATGAAGGACTGAAACACAGAAGGAGCATTAGATAATCCGAAAGGCATCACCAGGTACTCAAAATGACCCTCAGGCGTATTAAATGCCGTTTTCCATTCATCTCCCTGCTTTATGCGCACAAGGTTATACGCACCACGAAGATCTATCTTGGTGAACCAACTGGATCCCTTAATCCGAGCAAACAAATCAGACAACAATGGCAAAGGATACTGAAATTTAACAGTGATCTTATTCAGAAGACGATAATCAATACAAGGTCTCAGAGACCCGTCTTTCTTGCCCACAAAAAAGAATCCTGCACCAAGAGGGGACGAGGATGGGCGAATATGTCCCTTCTCCAAAGACTCCTTTATATAACTCCGCATCGCGGCATGCTCTGGCACAGATAAATTAAAGAGTCGTCCCTTAGGAAACTTACTACCAGGAATCAAATCTATAGCACAATCACAGTCCCTATGAGGAGAAAGGGCACTGGACCTGGCCTCATTAAATACATCCTGAAAGTCTGACAAAAACTCAGGGATCTCAGAAGGAGTAGAAGAAGCAATAGACACCAATGGAGAATCGCCATGAATCCCCTGACACCCCCAACTAGACACAGTCATAGCTTTCCAATCTAAAACTGGATTATGGGCCTGTAACCATGGCAGACCCAAAACGACAACATCATGCATTTTATGCAGTACCAAAAAACGAATCACCTCCACAGGAGTCATGCACATGGTCACCTGCGTCCAATACTGAGGTTTATTCTCTGCCAATGGCGTAGAATCAATTCCTCTAAGAGGAATAGGATTTTCCAAAGGCTCCAGGACAAAACCGCAGCGCTTGGCAAACGACAAATCCATCAGACTTAAAGCAGCACCAGAATCCACAAAATCCATAACTGAGTAAGAAGATAATGAACAAATTAAAGTCACAGACAAAATAAACTTAGGCTGAAAAGTACCAATGGCGACAGGATTAACTTTTTTCTTTAAACGTTTAGAGCATGCTGAGATAACATGTGTTGAATCACAACAGTAGAAACACAACCCATTTTGACGTCTATGATTTTGTCGCTCGGCTCTGGTCAGAATTCTGTCACATTGCATAGAATCAGGTGACCGTTCAGACAGCACCGCCAAAGGATTATCAGATTTGCGCTCCCGCAAACGTCGATCAATTTGAATGGCTAGAGCCATTGAATTATTTAGACCTGTAGGGATAGGAAACCCCACCATCACATCTTTAATGGCTTCAGAAAGACCATTTCTGAAATT